>NC_140581.1:72235192-72242692 GCF_964204655.1 Triturus cristatus | reverse complement strand
CCCATCCCCTGTCCCTCCCCGAGACGGAACCCAAGCTCACCCGGCACGACACCCCCTAGTGGTGAGGGGGTGAACCAAATGGCAGTGCATCTCTTGGCTGGCACCACCCCTCCCTCGAAAAAAAGGCCCTGGCGCCGGCTGGGTCCTCCGGCATCCCGAGACCTGGACCGATCTGACCGGGTTCCAGGCGACCGAGGAGTAGCTCTTCTCGCACAGCAGGGCGGCCTGGAAGAGAAGGGGCAGAGGGCCTCCGAGGGGACCCCAGCTCCTCTCAGTGGGATGCGTGTGGGATGGGGAACCTCCTGGCTCTTCCCTTCCGGCACCTCCGACCCCGGCAAGGGTGGTGGTGGGCTGATCGCCAGCCTGCTGGCACGGCTCGGGCCGCCTGGCGACGGACAGCTGATGTGCAGGTGGAGCGACCCTCCTCATTGCCAGGTACCCGGTCTGACCCGGTCCCGTGTGCCCAGGCTGAGGGGTTTAAATGCTCGTGTGGTCCCTTCTGGGTTACCCCGGGAGGGACCAGCAACTGCGGGGCTGTCTGTTCCCGCCACTCTGGGAGCCCCCTACCTCACCCCCGGGTGGGTGGGTGGGTGGGGGCGGGCTCCCTGGCCAAGCGCCTGGCAATGTTTTTTTCTCCCGACGGTGCTGTCTGACTCCCAGAGGGGGAGCCTTGATCGGGGCACCCAGGCCGTCTAGCTGCACGGGTGGCGGATGGACAGCGTCGCCTTCCTCCTGCCTCCCCTGCACCCGCAGGTAGGCAAACGTTTTCAAAAAGTTGCCTGTGACTCTTGGCGGTGGATGACTCGGCTCGTGCGTCGATGAAGAACGCAGCTAGCTGCGAGAATTAGTGTGAATTGCAGGACACATTTATCATCGACACTTCGAACGCACCTTGCGGCCCCGGGTTCCACCCGGGGCTATGCCTGAGGGTCGCACGATCGTCAATCGCCCCGGAGCTTTCCCGGGACGGGCTGGGGCTGTCGCAGGGTGAGCTCCGCTTCACCATCGCCCCCCCACAAGGTCAGACCCGTGGCGGGTTCCCTTGCCGGGTCCTGCCGTGGAAGTACGCCGCCGGTTTGCCTGGCCCCCCAAGAATGGGGCCTGGTGACCGGACCGCCTGGCTGTCTGTGGTGTCCCACCGGCTGCCTGCGCGCACGTGCCTCAGGCGCCCACCTCCGCGGCCGACTTCCCGGCGGGGGCAAAACCCCTCCAGACGCGATCTGGGGAAAGTGGGCGCATGCTGCTGGGTATGCCAGGCCCCTGCTCCGGCAGGGGTCTGGCCTTCCCCGTTTCCCCCTTAACGCTCCAATATTTTCTTTCTGACTACGACCTCAGATCAGACATGGCGACCTGCTGAATTTAAGTATATTACTAAGCGGAGGAAAAGAAACTAACCAGGATTACCCCAGTAGTGGCGAGTGAAGAGGGAAGAGCCCAGAGCCGAATCCTCACCCGGCGTCGGGCACGGGAATTGTGGCATACAGAAGACCGACTCCTCGGCGTCGCTCAGGGGCCCCAAGTCCTTCGTATTGAGGCTCACCCCGCAGACGGTGTTTGGCCGTATCGGCCCCCGGGGCTGAGATCGGGTCTTCTCGGAGTCCAGTTTCTTGGGAATGCAACCCAAAGCGGGTGGTAAACTCCATCTAAGGCTAAATACGGGTGCAAGACCAATAGCCAACAAGTTGAAAAGAACTTTGAAGAGAGAGTTCAAGAGGGCATGAAACCGTCGAGAGGTAAACGGGTGGAGTCCGTGCAGTCTGCCGGGAGGATTCAACACGGAAGGAAGGTCGGTGGCCCGGGAGTTCCGGATCCCCTCTGCGGGACCGGCACCTGGGCCCTACCTGGCCCCGGCAGGGTGCATTTCCTCCATGGCGGCGCGCCATGACCAGCTCTGGGTTGGCTGGGAAGGCTTCAGGGTGGCAGGTGGCCCTCTGCTCCGGCGTAGGGTGTTACAGCCCCCCTGGCAGCAGCGTCGCCGTATCCGCAGGGCCGAGAGAGATTTGACCACCCCCGTGCCCTCCCCCAGGCTTCTATACCCGGCCGCCCCTCGGGGCGCACCGGGGCGGTTGAAGGGGTTGGATGGGGTCCCCTGCTCCCGGCACGACTTTTGACTGGGGCGGACTGTTCTCAGTACGCCCCGACTGTGTCGCGCTGCCAGGCGGGGAGGCTCACGCCGGACACCAGGGGTCTGCGGCAATGTCGGTTACCCACCCAACCAGTCTTGAAACACGGACCAAGGAGTCTAACATGTGCGCGAGTCGGGGGGCCGAGCGAAACCCTGTGGCGCAATGAAGGTGAGGGCCGCACATGCCGGCTGACGTCGGATCCCACCGTGCTTCAAGCGGCGGGCGCACCACCAACCCGTCTCGCCCGCTCCGTCGGGGAGGTTTAGCATGAGCGTGCGTGATAGGACCCGAAAGATGGTGAACTATGCCTGGGCAGGGCGAAGCTAGAGGAAACTCCGGTGGAGGTCCGTAGCGGTCCTGACATGCAAATTGGTCATCCGACCAGGGTATAGGGGAGATAATCGAACCATCTAGTAGCTGCTTCCCTCCAAAGTTTCCCTCAGGATAGCTGGCGCTCGGAGCCCCCAGTTTTATCTGGTAAAGCGAATGATTAGAGGTCTTGGGGCCAAAACGATCTCAACCTATTCTCAAACTTTAAATGGGTAAGAAGCCCGGCTCGCTGGCGTGGAGCATGGAATGCGAGTGCCTAGTGGGCACTTTTGGTAAGCAAAACTGGCGCTGTGGGATGAACCGAACGCCGGGTTAAGGCGCCCGATGCCGACGCTCATCAGACCCCAGAAAAGGTGTTGGTTGATATAGACAGCAGGACGGTGGCCAGGGAAGTCGGAACCCGCTAAGGAGTGTGTAACAACTCACCTGCCGAATCATCTAGCCCTGAAAAATGGATGGTGCTGGAGCATCAGGCCCATACCCAGCCGTCGCTGGCACTGAGAGCCGCGGAGGCTAAGCCGCGACGAATTGGAGGACCGTTGCGGTGTGCACGGAAGCCCGGGGCGAGAGCCCGGGCGGAGCCGCCGCAGGATCAGATCTTGATGGTAGTATCAAATATTCAAATGAGAACTTTGAAGGCCGAAGTGGAGAAGGGATCCATGTGAACAGCAGTTGAACATGGGTCAGTCGGTCCTAAGAGATGGGCGAGTGCCGTTCGGAAGGGACGGACGATGGCCTCCGTTACGCTCGACCGATCGAAAGGGAGTCGGGTTCAGATCCCCTAACCCGGAGTGGCTGAGACGGGCGCCCTCGCGGCGTCTAGTGCGGTAGCACAAATGATCACGGAGAAGCCAGCGGGAGCCCCTGGGAGAGTTCTCTCTTCTCTTTGTGAAGGGCAGGGCGCCCTGGAATGGGTTCGTCCCGAGAGAGAGGCCCGAGCCTTGGAAAGCGTCGCAGTTCTGGCGGTGTCCGGTGAGCTCTCGCTGGTCCTTGAAAATCCGGGGAGATGGTGTAAATCTCGTGCCGGGCCGTACCCATATCCGCAGCAGGTCTCCAAGGTGAACAGCCTCTGGCATGTTGGAACAATGTAGGTAAGGGAAGTCGGCAAGTCAGATCCGTAACTTCAGGATAAGGATTGGCTCTAAGGGCTGGGTCAGTCGGGTGGGTGGGGTGCGAAGCGGGGCTGGGCGTGCGCCACGGCTGGACGAGGCACCTCCCTCCGGGGAGGCGCCGACTCTGGATGCAAGCCAGGCCCTTCCTGAGGATCGCCCCAGCTGCGGTGGTCGCCTCTCCCCGTGCCCCCTCTCCTCTGGGGGAGCGGGCCGGCATTCTGCCTCGGCTGGCGCCTAGCAGTTGACTTAGAACTCTGTGCGGACCAGGGGAATCCAACTGTTTAATTAAAACAAAGCATCGCGAAGGCCCGAGGTGGGTGTTGACACGATGTGATTTCTGCCCAGTGCTCTGAATATCAAAGTGAAGAATTTCAATGAAGCGCGGGTAAACGGTGGGAGTAACTATGACTCTCTTAACCTATTCTCAGTTGTAGTGGCCTTTACCTCCCAGTGGTCCCGCCGGTAACTGCCTCTATGGTACTAGACTCTGCGTAGAGAAGTATATAGAGACAGGCTAAACAAGGTTCTATCATGGCAGCGAGCGTGATAGTGAGAAGTGGCGAAGCAAACGAACACATTTCCAGATAGGGTAGTTCCTGGAGAATAAAAACCCCGTTAAGATGGCGTAAGGAGGTGCTGTCTTTTCAAGAAATCATTAACCTCCTCACCGAATTTGACAAACCAGCACTAGCTTCAAACAATACAACAAACAACAACGATCCAGGTCAGGTTATAGGCCTTAGTTCACCCTCCGAAGCAGAAGAAGACTCAACAGTAGACCTCAGCGAAACCATTGAATTTGTGGCCTCTTCAGCCAAGAATAACATTGATACAGCCAATTTTGAAAACCTACCGGATGTATACGAAATCAGCAAAGAACTGATAACAAAGAAAAGTGACTACTCCAAAAAAGTCACATATTGGAAATACCCAAACGAAAAGTATAAATGTGACTTTCAAAGAATTGAGAAAACATGTCTCCAACAAGCATAAAGGCTTCTATCTCAAAACGTATTGTTCAAAATGTGACAAAGAAGCCGAATACCACAATATTGCATGCCACTATGCAAAATGTAAAGGAAGACCTCAAAAAGGAGAGTTGCCATTCCTGTGCAGCTACTGTGACCTCAGATTTGGAACAAAGATTGGAGTTTCACAACATGCTCGACACGCGCATCCAAGAGCGCAAAATGAGGCTAGACTGGCAGCTCTAGCAAGCAGCAAACCATCAAAACTATGGTCACAGGAGGAAATACTGCTATTAGCAGAAATGGAAAAAGTATACAAGAACAAAAGAAACATTAATGCGCTGATGGTTCCGCATTTTGACAATAAAAATAGTAAACAAATTGCAGAAAAAAGAAGAGATAGAAGAGATAAGAGCAAAAAATCGACAAAGGATGTACTGCAAGCATCCAATATCTCTGAGAATGACTCCTGCGATGAACCAGAGATTGCAGTAGAAGTAACAACAGAAAGGCGCAGAGACTTTATCAATCGGAAACGAGCGCCAAAAATAAAAAACTTTGATGAACTGAATGATAGAATCACAGAAATCGAGAAGTACACAAAAAACATCCAGCATTACGATGCTGCTATGGATCTGATGGATGAGATAGTGACTTATATATCAGAAAACACCAATGATATAAGTCCTGTACCATCAAATCATACCGAACCAACGAGCAAACCCGATAATGAACCTATGAACTCTGCTCAAGATGAGCAACAGACTGCCTCTGTACAAAACAAGATACCAAAGAATAATAAGAAAAATGGAAGGCTCAATCAGACACACAAGAAAAACTATGCAAAAGCAAAGGGCAGTTACAAAGAATACCAGACAATGTTCCAAAAAGACAAAAAGAAAATTGCCAGGATAATCACTGATGGGGCAGAAGATGCCACCTGTCAAATCAGTGCTGATGAAATCTTCCAATACTATAAAGGCATAATTGAAAAAGAAAACAAGAAAAATCCCAAATTCATCCCAATTGACCGGATACCAGATGAATGGGAAATTGGAAGTCTATGTAAAGAAATTACACTGCTCGAAGTAACTAAAGCCTTTGATGAAACAGATTTAAAGAAAGCAGTGGGGCCTGATAAGATTGGTCTGAATGACTTAAATAAAGTGCATAGCAGGCAACCAAGACTACTACCCAGAATCTTATCGTACTGGCTATTGATGAGAAGAGTACCAGACAGTATTAAAAAGAACCGGTCAATACTAATACCCAAGAATGTACCGATTAGCGAACTCAAAAAGATAAGTAATTGGCGTCCAATTACCATCGGTACGGCATTCATGAAGTTGTTCACGAAAATATTAACTAAAAGACTCACATTTTTCATTGAAATAAATACGAGACAAAAAGGCTTCATGAAGGTGAGAGGTTGTCTCGAAAATCTGACTCTTCTGCAAAACATTATAAAAGGGGCACGAAAGAACAGAAGCTCGTTGGCAGTGGTGTTCGAAGATATCTCAAAAGCTTTTGACTCTGTCAGCCATGGTCATATTCTACAGAGTCTTGCAAGACACAGAGTTCCATCATGCATCAGAGACATAATAAAAGACTTATACACTGACTCAACAACATTTTTCAAGGGAAAAAACAATGAAGCAACTCCAGAAATAACAATCAGGAGCTAAGCAAGGTGACTCTTTATCCCCACTGCTGTTTAATATTGCCATAGATCCTCTGATCTGTGATCTTCAGAAAGAAGGCAAGGGCTTCACATTCGGCTCCAATGATCTCATCAAGCAAATCACCGCTCTGGCCTTTGCCGATGACATCACAGTACTCAGCAACACCTGGGAAGGAATGAGTACAAATCTGAAAATCATTGAAAAATTCAGTAAAACAACAGGATTAAAACTTAATGTGAAAAAACCACATGGATTTTATATAAGTCACCATAAAGATAAGATCCTGGTAAACAACTGTAAACCATGGCAATTTGAAAAACAAAACATTGAAAACATCCACCCAGGAGAAAGTGAGAGATACCTCAGACTGAACTTTGATCCACACACTGGCCATTCAAGCAACAACAAAATTAATGAAGTTCTTGTTGACTGGGCTCAAAAACTCGACAATCTACCACTTAAGCCCACACAGAAAATAGAAATATTCTGTCAATACTTGATCCCTAAACTGTCATTTAAACTGGAAATGACAGGAACAGAAGCGAAAACTTTAAACATTCTGGATCAAACAATTAGAAAGTATGTCAAACATTTTCTACACCTACCTGCATACACATGTGATGGTCTCCTATATTCAAAAAGATCCTTTGGGGACCTCAGTATTCCAAAGTTATGTACGACAATTGGTCTGAACAAAATTAATAACTTATTGTACCTCAGGGAAGCTCCAGATCTGTACATAGCTAATTCATTCATGTATGCAGGAGAAGTAATCAATGAAAAAATTGATAGTATTATTAAAACACACAAACTCAACATTTTAGGCAGTAGATATCTGAGTCATGAATTGAAATTGGTAGCAACATATGACTGGAGGAAAGAAGAATTTGAGAAATGGGCAAATCTCCCTGTCCAAGGTAATGGTATAAAATACTTAGCAAGTAATCCAACCTCAAATTTTTGGATTAGCAAACATAACAAAATAAAAGAAAATCAATACATTGCTGCGCTAATGTTGAGAGCAAATGTCTTGTATACTAGAGAAAACATCACTAGGGGAAGAAATCGTACATTTGCTACTTGTAGATACTGTAAAGATGTGTGTGAAACAATTGCACATATTTCAGGTGCATGTCCTAAAACCAAGGACATAAGAATAAAAAGGCATAACAAAGTGTTGGAATTGCTAATTGATAGAGCAAAAAGGTGTGGATGGATGACATACAGGGAACCTCATGTCAAAAATAGTCAAGGTGAACTAAGAAAACCAGATGTAGTGTTC
>NC_140581.1:72230192-72232692 GCF_964204655.1 Triturus cristatus | reverse complement strand
CATCCCTTGCGGGTCAGCAGGGTGACCAGATGGCCTGGGCCGGCCGGGCCTGCCCTTCCGGCTGCTCCTGGGCAAGTCGAGCAGAGAGGTGAGCAGCAGCAGCCCCTGGCAGCGTGGGTCTCCGAGCCCCCCTGAGCCCCAGAGCCCTGCAGCCCTGCAGCCCTGCAGTCCCGGAGCCCTGCAGCCCCAGAGCCCTGCAGCCCCGGAGCCCTGCAGCCCCGGAGCCCTGCAGGCTCGGAACCCTGCAGCCTCCGAGCCCTGCAGTTCCGGTGCCCTGCAGCCCCTGAGCCCTGCAAGGGCAGGAGGGAGCCCTCCCGCGAAGGCTCGGGGTGGGCAGATTAGCATCATTTTGGTCCCAGCCATCTGGTTGCACCTTTCCCTCGGCCATCTGGTCAAACTGAATGCTTTCCAATGGGGCGACCAGATGGCCGGGCTGCCCTGGATGTCCCGATGGAGGCTCATTCGCCTCCCTGCTCCCAGCCAGGGCTCCAGGAGGTCGGGTGCATCCGGGCATAGGGTCCCCTCCGTCACTCGGTGCGCACGGTTTACCAGAAAAGGGGTAGCCCTCCTCCAGATTACTAGGGGCAGGGTATGCTGGGACGCCACTCCTGGGGATGGTTGTTCTCAGGCGGGGACCAGATGGGCTAAGCCCGGATGACACCTCCCCGGCGTCCGATGCTCCCATCTCCAGCCCGCAGCGAGGCAAAGTGCCCGGGACAGGCTCCATGGGTCCCCCGGGTGTCCGGGCCCCGGGAGCTCCTGTGGGCCTCCCATGCCTGAGGCCCAGCATGGGGTCTCCGAGCCCCCCGAGCCCTGCAGCCCCGGAGCCCTGCAGCCCTGGAGCCTTGCGGTGCGCGCGGGTTACAAGAAAGGGGGGTAGCCTTCCTCCGGATTACTAGGGGCAGGGTATGCCGGGACACCCGTCTTGAGTATGGATATTCTCAGGCGGGGACCAGATGGGCTATGCCCAGGCAACACCTCCCTAGGCATCCGGGGCCTTCTCCTCTGGCCAGCAGCATGGCAAAGTACCCAGGACGGGCTCCATGGTTCCCGGACAGTCATCCCCAAGGTGTCAGGGCCCGAGACCTCCGGAGGTCCTTCCACAGGCTTGAGTCCCAGCCGGGGTCCCCGAGCCCCCAGGAAGCGGAGCCCCCGAGCCCTGCGTGGGCAGGCGGGAACCCTAGCACAAAGGCTTGGGGTTGGACAGATGGGAGTTCTTTCGTTCCCGGGCATCTGGTCGCACCTCTCCCCTCGGCCATCTGGTCACGCGCAATGCTTTCCAATAGGGCGACCAGATGGCTGGGCCGGCCTGGATGTCCCGATGAGGGCTCATTTGCCGCCCGGGTCCCAGCCAGGGCTCCACGAGGTCAAGCACGTTCGCGTCTAGGGTCCTCTGAGCCTTGTGGTGTGTGCGGGTTACAAGAAAGGGGGGTAGCCGTCCTCCAGATTAGTAGGGGCAGGGTATGCCAGGACGCCCCTCCCGGGGCTGGCGGTTCTTTGCCGGGGACCAGATGGGCTATGCCAGGGCAACATCCTCCCAGGCGTCCGAGGCTCCCTCCTGCAGCCCACGGCATGGCAAAGTGCCCGGGACAGGCTCCACGGTCCCGGGCAGTCCTCCCCCGAGAGTTCCGGTGGTCCTCCCCATGCCTGAGGCCCAGCCGGCGTCACGAGCCCCCCAGGAAGCAGAGCCCCCCGAGGCGGGAGCCCTACCGCTATGGCTTGGCTCGGGGCGGGCAGATGGAAGTCCTTTTAGGTGCTGGCCATCTGGTCGCTCCTTTCCCCTCGGCCATCTGGTTGCACGCAATGCTTTCCTATGGGGTGACCTGATGGGCGGGCCGGCCTGGAAGTCCCGATGAGGGTCCATTTGCCTCCCGGATCCCAGTCAGGCCTCCAGGAGGTCTGGCGTGTCCACACCTAGGGTCCCCTCTGTCACTCGCAGCGCGCGGGTTACAAGAAAGGGGGGTAGCCTTTCTCCAGATTAGTAGGGGCAGGATATGCCGGAACACCCCTCCAGGGCTGGTGGTTCTTTGCCGGGGACCAGATGGGCTATGCCCAGGCAACATCCTCCCAGGCATCTGGGGCTCCCTCCTCTGGCCTGCAGCGTGGCAAAGTGCCCGGGATGGGCCCCACGTGTCCCGGGCAGTCCTCCCTTGGGTGCCCAGGACCGAGAGCTCCGGTGGTCCTCCTAGTGCCTGAGGCCCAGCCGGGGTCCCCGAGACCGTGGGAAGAAGAGCCCCCGAGCCCTGTGTGGGTGGGCAGGCGGGTGCCCTACCACTATGGCTCAGCTCGGGCAGGCGGGAGTCCTTTCAGGTGCCGATCATCTGGTCACACCTTTCCCCTTGACCATCTGGTCATGCGCAATGCTTTCCAATGAGGCGACCAGATGGCCGGGTCGGCCTGGAAGTCCTGATGAGGGTCCAGTTGCCTCCCGGATCCCAACCAGGGCTCCAGGAGTCCGGGCGCGTTTTCCCCTAGGGTCCCCTCCATCAATCGGAGTGCG